>NW_028197192.1:0-10000 GCF_050613455.1 Vespa mandarinia
CGATAAACACGATGATCGGTGGCGCGTGGGCGAATAGAAGAGAAGGCATCGAAGTTTTCTCTCTCTCTTTCTCTCTCTCTTGTCCTACCGTATGTCTACCTACGCGTTCTTCGTGGATAAGCTGCTTCGAGGTCCATCGAAAAGACGATGCTGCATCGTAAAACGAAACGGGAAGAAAATCGCGACGGGGAGATCGTTGTTGTTCTCGTCGGAATCTTCCGAGAAATCCTTTGAGAAAGGATTACTTGGATAGGATTACGACATTTCGAAAAAGATATCGTTCAAAAAATAATGTCAGATAATTAAGAACTGTCTGTTCGAATAAGTGTATACAAAAGCGTACATACACTTGCGAATAGTGTCAAACTTGAAATAGTTTCGCAAAAGTTTTTCGACAATGGAATAAGTATGGACGATGATAAGAACGAAGGAAAAGCCAAGGTCGCGAATCGTTCGATTGCGTCGATCCTACGTGTCGTGTCACGCGTGGGTGCTTTACGAGAGAAAGACTGACTTGCCTTACCGAATATGGATATTTTCAACTCTTCTTTATTTCGTGATATCGACTTTCGTATTACACGAACTCTCCCTTTAGTATAGTATTTTGCTTTGTCCTTCGAAAACTTCGTCGTAGGATATCAATGTTGAAATAATGACAAGAGAGTATCGCGTTACTTCTTCCTATCCTTATTAGAAGATAGAGCTTGCGTATGCATACGTAGACAATATTTTTAATTACATAATCGTCCGGCTATCGCGCGTAATGATGTAATTCGTAAACAAACGATTATTATCGTAATCGTTAATAAGGTAAAATACATTGGAGTACAACTATGCACGTTCTAGTTCTTATCGATATCGACATAGTATATTTATGCTATACCGGGATCTTCTCTCGGTCGGAAGAAACGAGCTCGTGTCTTGGGTGCAAAGAAGGCGCATAGCGTCTATTTTCACGTCAACTCTTCGTTCTAAAGTTAAACGCGTGCGCGTTTCGCATTAATTTTAGTGAGAGGCCGGGCTTTGGCCCAAGGAGGGTCCCTTTGCTGGGACACTGTCTCTCTCTCTCTCTCTCTCTCTCTCTCTCTCTCTCTCTCTCTCTCTCTCTCTCTTTCTCTCTCTCTCTCTCTCTCTCTTCCGCCAATCTGCTACCTCGGAAAAGATAGTGGAAAGTGGGATGAGAAGATTTTCAACTATCTTTCTCTAATCTTATTCTATATCCTTGGTTCGTTGCAGAATGCGTCAAGATGGGATCCGTCTTCACCCTACGTGGCATCGTCACCGCTCTTGTCTACGCCTTGTTGCATCCTGCAAACGGTGAGTTTACCTTTTTTTTTTTTATTTATTTATTTTTTTTTCATTCCATTCTCCCTTAAAACTTATTTCCTTTTATTTCGACGTTTTCATCAAAATAGAGAATCTAAATCGTTCAACTCCGACGATTCGAGAAATGTTTACGAGGATCACGAAATTGGAGGAACACTGGAAGTTCTTGCCAAAGTAGCTTCGTTTAATTACACCAAGCCAAAGAAGACACCGGCATGGCGTAGAATCGGGTTGGCGAAAATAACGACATCCTTAGGAAATTCGTGAAGCCTCTTAGAGGATGCGGAATGTAAAGTTGAAAGCAAGTTTGCAGCATTCGCCGAATTCTAAGGCTTTATTAGCCGTTGAAAGTGTCTACGTCTACCACCGTCTTAGTGATGTATGATACGCTTTAAATAACGAGCCTGCTTAACTCTTCTCTTGCGTAGCTCTTCTTCCTCTCTTCTTCCTCTTCTTCTTCTTCTACTACTTTCAACACTTTTCATTCCAATTCGTCACCTCGAAATATTATATTTTAACGAGCTTTAACTCAACTCGATTTAAAACGAAATATAATTTTCTTCTTTCTTTTACCTTATCTTCAGTCATTTAAAAACGATCTACTTTTTACGTTGAAGGAAAAATAATAATTTGTTTGTGGCATGATGCTAAGCGCAAGAGAGGATAGAATCGCGTTTATGGCCTTGAAGAGGCGTTACTTTGGTGCACCTACGCGAATATCCTAGGACAATGGTCGAACGATGAATACCCAGGAAGATAGATCGGTCCAGGTAGAGAGGGAGAGAGAGAGAGAGAGAGAGAGAGAGAGAGAGAGAGAACGTTCTGTTCCGTGACCACCCTGATCACCGGATTCGATAGCACTTCGTTCCATTGTCGGTCTCTCGTATCTGTTCGTGAAAAATGCTTGCTTCGAAATTTCCGCAACGTGGGATGATTTTATAGACAGGAAGCGATTGCTACGTGCTTCGCCGATATCGGGATCTCGATGGCCTTTGAACGTACACTCGTTCAACTGGTTTTTTGCGTTAGCGTTAGCGATCGCATTACCAGGAAGGCTTCCTTTGCTTTGACGATCTTTCCACGAGCACGATATCGTCGTGGTTGATCTCTTTTTTCTTTGTCTCTTCTTGTTTGTTTTATGAACAAGATCTTCTAAAAAGATCAAAAAAACTTGATAAGAAAAAATTATTATTTGTTACATTAATTTATGAAATAGAGAAAGTCGATATTTCTGTTCGATCTAAATCGATGGAACTCTTGTTTCTTGATTGACTATAGGGCAGAGACAGGAGCTGGGCATGTCCTTCAATTGGCATCCAAAACCTTTGGCCGCGCCGTTGGGGGATGACGTGAATTTCGAGTGCAACCTCAATCTTCCACCGGAAAGATTTCAATGGCGGCACAGGCCTCTCGGCTCGGACAAGTGGACGCCCCTAGCTCGTACGGTGAACGCGGGTGCTGGGGCCAGGACTGCTGTCGTTGTCAGTTTCGATGATAAGTCGAAGGCAGGCGACTACCGCTGCGTAGCTTTTTATGGTAACTAAAACCATTCAAGTATACTTCTTACGAGTAACGACGATAAAGACGGAAGAAGAGATACGAGATAGTCTTTTACATGGACTAAAATATAGACTTAGGTATATAGATATGAAAAAAAGGAACAAAATAACATTTTACATAGGCTCCAGTGGATTGGCGTCCGATCCGGCTCGTCTGACTTTGTCGACCATGCATGAATTCTCCGACAAGAGTGACATCGAATTACGCGTACCGGTTGGTAATACCGTTCCTATAACATGTCCAGTGCCTTACTCCGTTCCGGAGGCGATAGTACAATTTTACAAGAACGACAAATTGATGCCAGAAGTAGAACTGATAAACGGTCGAACGATAGCCATCGAAAATGCAAAACCCTCTGACTCGGCGTATTATTATTGCACGGCTAATAATTATATAACGTCTCAAACCTTAAGGAGCAATCATATGACCATCTTAAGCGTTCATGCAAACGCGTCTCGCCAAGCACCGTACTTCTCGAAACAGCCCCAAACCGAGTACACCGTTTTACGTGGCAAAAACGTTACGATGGAGTGTTTTGCCGCGGGCTATCCGGTCCCTCGTGTAACTTGGAGCAGACTGGGTGGTACGTTGCCTTCGAGATCCGTACAAACGAAAGCTGGCTTAACTATAATTAACGTGCAACCTTCCGATCGTGGCGAATACGATTGTGCTTGGAGCAATGGCGTAGCCAGTAAACCACTTAAATCTGTGATCATTTTGAAAGTTGCCGAGGAACCTAGAATCGTGAAACCACCAAAGGCTTCGACCTTCTCCGAGGGTGGCGAATTGGAATTGTCCTGTACGGTTACTGGACAACCCGAACCTACGGTCGAGTGGTTAATAAACGGCGAAACTTTGGTGCCCGATAATAACTTGGAGATTCGTGGTTCGACCTTGCTCATATCGGAGGTTGAGAAAAAGCACGCCGGTATAGTCCAGTGCGTTGCCAGTAACGAGTATGGTTCCGATACCGGCTACAACTTGTTGAGAGTCAATCCAAAACAGCATGTAAGTGGTATATCCGAGTCTAAGCCGGAATATGGTCTTCCTGGATCCTCTAGGCACAAACATACCAGGGGCGGAGGTAGGAGAAGAAGCAAAGAGGGAAAACGTAAAGGGACCGGTAATTATCGTAACAAATATCAAATTCGTATCATATCTATCGTAAGATATTACCATTTTTCTTTTCTACTTCCAGCGGTACTGGTTCCGCCGAATCAGCCGAACGTTACTCGACTCTCGGACGTTTCCGTCATGGTTAGATGGTCTGTACCGGAGAACAAAGGTCTTCCGATAGAATTCTTTAAGGTTCAATATCGTCAACTTGGTCAAAAGATGAACGGTAAACAGGGCAAGTGGATGACGGCGAATACGGAGATACCTAATCACGTGCGTTCTTTCGAAGTGACGGACTTGCAGCCCGATAATACTTATAGATTTAGAATAGCTGCGGTTTATTCGAACAACGACAACAAACTAAGTCCAAATTCGGTGCGTTTTCATTTGAATCGTGATGGTGGTTTCGAAAGCAATAAAATGCCGATCCCTTTGCTGACGAATACCGAGGCTTTGAATCACAACGAAGTCTTGCTCCTTTGGCAAAATCTTGACAAATCAATGGACATCGATGGCTTTTACGTTTATCATCGTGCCTCCACATCCGCCGGGGATTACGTGAAGACTACGGTCGAGGGAAAAAATTCTACGAACATAACGATATCTCATTTACAACCGGACACCACATACGAATTTAAAGTACAAAGCTTCTCCGTAGACGCCGCTTCGGAATTTTCCAAAATCTTAAGACAGAAGACGAAAAAGGCTCCGGTCGAGCAAGCAGTTCAGCAAGTCGTAGCTGAGAACAAGTTAAAGCCAACAGCGAACGACAAGAATGCCAACATGTACGCAATTATCGGCGGCGTCTTTGGTGGATCCATTCTCTTGGTCAGCATCGCAGCTATTGCGGTGGTTTACAAGAGGACCAAGATCAAACAGAGTCGTGAATCCTCTCAAAGCGAAGGTACGTTTTACCTCTATTTTCTTGTCTTTCTTGTTTCACAACTATATATACGAGAACGCTTTGTCGTCCTTAATCACGTATATTTGTGTACGCGCATATACTACACACGCGTATCTACATATATACATTGTTCGTGTAACAGGGAAGCCAATAGCAAACGGAAGAGTAACGAACGGAGGTGTGACCGACTCTAAAATTAACATAACGTCGAATCCATTGGCCGGTCTCGATGCTTCCGACGATATGATCCAGCCTAAGGTCGGTATCTTTATTTAATATTATTACAAGAATTTTCTTTCGGAGAAACATTCATTTTACGATCCCTCTTATTCCTTTCTAAGGACATCCTAAACTCGTTCTTTCAACATTACCTCCGTATTTATACTAATTTTACAAAAAGAAAAAGAAATATCCTTAACTCTCTTATACTTTTTATCGCATCGATCAATGAAACCAAAGAAAAACTCGACCTCTCTATCCACTAATCTTCTTTTTCTTCTTCTACTTTGTATCATCTACCTTCTCTATCGGAGAGAGTCGTTCCTCCTTCTTTGTTTTTCCGAGCACCATACACGTACGTTAACTTACACGCTCTAGATCTGAAACGAAGCAACGAACACGCATGTTTCTGAACAGAGCGGACAGCAATCGTCGATGGAAATGACCTCCTTTCTAAACGGCCAGAACAACAACGGCAACGACCATAACAACGAGGACTCCGTTGGAATCGACGTGAACGTTCCCCGTAACGAGCCAGCACCCTTGCATCAAGGATCACCGCCTAACGAGCAACCACTATGAACTTTCCTTTAATGTGTTCCTTCTGAAATATCGTTCTTTCTTCGACCAAGTTCACGTTGAATTTAAAGAAAGAAAAAAAAGAAGAAAAAAAGAAATAGGCAGCTTTTACCGATACGCAAGGTTCTTCCATGAAATCGTATCAGGGTAGTTTTTTTTTTCTTTTTCTTTTTTTCCTCTCTTCTTGATCGTGTAGAATATAATACGATAAGTTAAACAACTTAGACATATCAGAATCAACACGTTAATTGCCTAAATTAAACAATTTATCACGTTTAAAAGAAATTCTTCAAATTCTATCGTCGCATGCACAAGTGACGTTATTAATGTAACGAAGTTAATCATACGTTAGTATTGTTGCTTCTACGTTAGAGTAACGCTGGTGCATGTAAATCAACGAAGGACAAATTCGATTAAAGCTTCGACGAAAGATCTCTTTTTCGTGTTAGACAATACGTATGCTCTCTTTCTCTCTCTCTCTCTCTCTCTCTCTCTCTCTCTCTCTCTCTCTCTCTCTCTCTCTCTTTCTCTCCTCTTGTGAATATTTGATTATATAAATCGTAATAAGTTGTAAATATAATTTGAGATACGTTTTATCGTCGAACGCCGTCCAAAATAAATGTGCTGTGTCTTAAAACAAATCTATTCCTTTTATTCGAAATTTCGTTTGGAAGCATCATTTATAAATCTAATTTATATTATATCCGTCCTTTGGGCAATCGTCAGATCTGATAATAAATTAACGTGTTGAAAAGCGATTTACGTATAGTGTATAAGAGATAATAATGAAGAGTGATTCGTATTGTAAAGACGCGCAGAACTATATAGCATATCGTTATATTTTAGATCTATAAATATCACTACGTAGATGGACTACGTTTAATACAGTATTCTTTCTCTTTTGATACGATCAACGTTTTTATATTCGAAGAGAAAACTTTTTATTATATTTTTATAGTAATCATCTCGACTAATTTTCTCAATAGTTTTAATCAACGTTTGTTTTCCACGGTAAACCCAAATTTTGTACGTCACGTTATATCGTCGAGGAGAAACAGGTATCGTACATCCTCATTCATTTATATTAAAGATTTTCAAACGTTGGATTTATTCTATCGACATTTTTACCGAGAGATTACTTTATATATACTCTATTTACACCTTTTTTATATTTGATATGTATATATATATATATATATTTTTTTTTTTGTTTCGATGCAACATAGATTAAAATTCACATCGAATTCACGATTTGAGTTCTTACGTGCCGGAATAAAAAGATACGTGTATGTGTGTATCTATATATATATATATATATATATATATATATATATATGTATGTATGTATATATATACACGTAGACAAAACGAACAGATAATTTATCCTAACGTTCATATCGAAATATTTTACATGCAAAATGGCAGGACAACAACTGTAAATAAAAAATATATATGTATTAGCGATCGCATTATGCGACGTAAAATTATGCGCGAGAACGCCCGTACGTGCACGTGTTCTGTTTTCTTTTTTCCCTTTTTTCTACATCTTTGTTTTCTTTTTTTTCTTTTTTTTTCTTTTTTTTTTTTTTTTTGTATATACACACCACATACATATTCAGTTTACGTACGTGCTAATCGTATGTATCTTTGCATATGCGTGCACGTATAGGCGTGCGAGCGTACGCGTACGCTTTTATTTTCATAAGTGCGATTATTTAAATGTTTAGCTCGTCCGATACTACTTTGCACGTTTAGATTCATTATTCTAATACAGTGATGGGGGACGGACGTTGTACATAGTAGAATATTTGATGCGTTCAAAGAAAGAAAGAAAAAAAAGATAGAAATGTATGTGCCTTATATCTTGCCCGCGTAGATAATAATGCGATCGAGATCTGCAGAACGAAGAGTAGCAGTAATATTTATCCTCTATCCGTAGCTTTAACGCTGTTTTAGTAACGACAAGACGACGAAAAGAGATTACGACATATTTTTATCATCGCAATGCCAACGCTATGTTAGACGACGTACTCGAGTTCGTCGTCCTTAGTGTACTTTAAAACACGTTTTATGTACTTAACAAGATTTTTTTCTGCATTTTTTCTTTTCTTTTTTTCTTTTTTCTCTCTCTAAAAATAAACTCTTTGGAAAAAAGAAAACGCGTGTCGATTAAATTCTTTACTTTTTTTATTTTCTTCTTCTTCGACGTCTCATATCTTTCTCCTTAAAGAAACGAAAGTCGATGATGGATAATAAAAGATATGAAAAGAAAAAGAAAAAGAAAAAGAAAAAGAAAAAGAAAAAAAAACAAAAGGCGCCAGGGTTATTAGGAAGACGTCGTCTTAAGAAATCATAGAGAAGACTTCTGGAATTTCATTTTCTCGCGGAGAGCCAAGGAAATACATATGTGTCTGCGAAGTTCGCCAAGAGATGAGAAAAAGGAAAGGAAAGAGGGAATGGGTTTCTTATATATCATTCTTCCGCGGTGTGATTTCTATCGAGAATTCGAATCTACGTCGTAGAGTCGTCGAACATCCTAATGGAGGTATTTCTTTCAGGATATTTTCACGAGAAGAAGATCATTTCTTACGTCTACGCGAAGACATTTTGAATGATCACGTAACTACGTTAAATTTGAATAATTTTTTTTCCAACTCTTTGTCACGTTACTATAGAAATTGTTAAAAAATATCACGTAGACAAAAGTTCAATTGGAAGAGGGAAGATCCATTGGAATTCTTTCCGAGTTATCGAATTTCCAGTATCATAATTATTCGGGAAGTAGTTTGTTCGGTTGACAGGATCAAAGATGAGACGTGTACAAGGCTTTTCGACTTCTCTCTCGATGGAAGAAAAAGGAAGGGAAAAGTAAGATAGAGACGAGTTGAAAAGTGGGGAGATGAGGAAGAAGACATCGTCGAGTCGTAGAAAGGAAGAAACAAGAACGATGGAAGTAGATACATAAAGAGAAAGAGAGAGAGAGAGAGAGAGAGAGAGGCCTCGGTCGCCTGGCCGAAACAATCGTTATGATTTTCCGGCGTGGTTCGCTCGATACCGTCCCGCTTTCTGGAGCTGCGTTTGTGGAAAGGGAATCGGGGGTTGGGGGTTGGAACGTGTGCGTCTGCGGGTTGCCGACAGAATGCTCGGAAGCGAGGGCCAAGGATATTTCGAGGCCCAAAACGATGGAAGGGATGTATACGCGTTAACGCATTACCTTCCATAATTTTATAGCAAAATTTCGAGCAACGCTCGTTAAACGCGCCACCATGCATGAGACGCGATATCGGAAGGTAGGAGAAAGAGGGAGGGGACAAAAGGGGATGGTAAGAGAATTCGTTATCTTTGTCTCCTGTTTCTCTTCCACAAAGATTACCAGCGATTGTTTAATCCGAGAAACGGAGGGCTCATTACGTCACACTGCGTGTCATGCGGTTAACTGTCCGAGCTTGAGATTTCTTTCATCACACTTTATCAATTTCATGCACGATAATTGTTTATCAATTTTCCGCCTTCTTAAGAAAACTTTCTCTTCTCTTCCGAAGGAATGAAAGAAAAAGAAAAAAGAAAAAAGAACGATTTTTGAGTAAATAAGCTCGTGACTATCGTCCGAATGCAAACGAAACCATTGCAGATATATTTTTTCGAAAAGCAGCTTGCGTGTGCACGATACGCGTAGGTACTACGTGAGACGCATAATCCGTTAATGCTCCACGTCCAACGAATGCAACGGAATATGCAAACGTTGTTTCTTTTGCATTGCACGTTCGCTTAGTTCTACGAAGCGCCACAAAATGTAAAGTGTTACGTAAGTAAAGAGCAAACATCTGTAAAATCATAATCGTATCTTATTCTTTTCAATCTCGACTTTGTTACTTCTAAACATTTACACAACTCCCCGTAACGTATCATTCTACTGACCACGACGAATTGATGTAAAAAAATAAGAAAGAGATTCTACCCCCGAAGCCTCGAGGTTAATTATCCTCGTAGGTGGACTAGACACATTGGCCGAGCGTGTTAAGGCGATTAATGGTAGAAACGTCGGTCACCGCGAGGGGGCACGCGATGCCTCTACGGTGAGACAATAAATCTGAAAAGAGCGTGTCCCGCGAGATCGGAATCTTTTTTCTCTCGAAAATCCGCTCGGTGAAAGAGAGAAAGAACGGGAATGAGAAAGGGTAAGACTAAAAGGTCTACAGAAAGAGAAAGATAGATAGATAGATAGAGAGAGAGAGAGAGAGAGAGAGAGAAAACTGGAGAGATGTATGGTAACGGGGCGTAGTCAAACGAGCGTCG
>NW_028197192.1:15000-25000 GCF_050613455.1 Vespa mandarinia
CAAAAGATTAGGAATTTTATTCGTCTATTAATTATCGATTAAAAACGATATCCATATTGTCGAGCAAGGCCAGGAATTTATAAATTTAAAAAGGTCGTACGACCGAGATAAACGAAATTGAAAAGTATTTCTGAAAAATAAACGAGCCATATAGTTATCCAGAGGCGAGAATAAATGAATGAGAGAAGTAGAAAGCTAGGGAGAAAACGAAAGGGTGGAGAGGAGGGAGGAGGCTAAAATAAAGACCGCGAAGAGTTTGAGAGCGTCGGTATGAAAAGGTTCGTTTAAAAGGGGGGCCCTTTTGCAGGTGGCTCTTGAGTTCGAAGTTGTACGAGCTTGAACGTGGTTGAACGTGGTTGAACGTAGAATGTACGTATACATAGGCGTCTCCATCTCTCTCTCTCTCTCTCTCTCTCTCTCTCTGCTCGTAGTCGCAGTGAGTAAACGGACGCGACACGCTGATCGATAATACGCGAACTTCGAATCCCCTGTCGCTGATACGACAACGCGCGAAAAGTACGAGCGTCGAATCGTGCTGGTTCCCTTCTCTCACCCTCTTCTCGCCCTCTTCGTCCTTTCTACGGCGCCATCGCCATCTCCACCAACCACCAACGTTTCTTCCACCTCGTACATACGTATAACCACTATTCTCGCTCGTTTCTCTCGGGTAGAAGCATACACACATACACCCATACCTACACAGATACACAGAAAGAGAGAGAGGGAGAAAGAGGGATGCACACCGACGAAATCGAACGTCTATCGAATGTCATCGGCTTCGCCATTTTCTTCTCCTCCGATGAGAATCGATCTCTGTAGCCGTGCTCGTAAAAAAACCAATGTATCTACTTACTTACGTACATATAGCGTAATAAAAGTATAACGGACCAATGACAAAATCGAGTTCAATATTTTTCTTTTCTTTTTCTTTTTTTTTTCTTCTTTTTCTTTTTTCCTTCTTTTTCTTCTTCTTTTTTCTCTTCTATTCGACGTAATTCATTCGAAGAAAAATACAATGATATATTTTCTTCTCGCGTTGCATTACAAAAGCGTCCTATGGAATATATATTATGTGCTTCTTTTTTCTCAAAACTCGCGGAAGAAGCAGAGAGGAAAGTTCTTTATTTGTGTCGTCGTCTTTTGTTTGTACGTAAATGTATATACATATATATATATATATATATATATATATGTGTATATATACATATATATGCACGTACACGCGCGCGCGCTTGCCGAGTATATACGTACATACATACACACAGCTACGTACGTATGTACGTATACGCGTCGTTACGATATATCGAAAGCATATAAGGAGGAGCACTCGAATGGGAGCCTTTTAAATTTACCTGTTGCTCTCGCAATTGAGAGATAACATTTTTAATTCGACGTAGTTACACTACGGATTATATAAATACATGTATATGCATAAAGATAAATATTAATATTTACTTTCTATGTTTGTACGTACGAAGAATTTTAAAGAGAATAAACGAGCGTTGTACGTCTTCGTCGTAAGAATAGAAATTGTTAAATGATTTACAGTGGTTATTCTTTGAGAATGCTCATTTTTAGATATTGTTCGATTATTTGGGAAATAATAGAACGATTACGTGGCAATATCGAGCGAAGAGGGAAACTAAATGAGAAAGGGTCGATACGAGGCATTACCCTTCATATTTTTAAGATTAAACCTCGATGATAAAAATATTTTTCCTCGATCGACGAACTTTGTACATATCTCAAAATAAACACTTTTAACGATATAATGCAATTTGCTCTTTCGTTTATTATTTTTGGTTAATTGCAATTTAGAAAAATGAATCAATGATGTAGATATTTTATCGACACCTACGTAAATACGTACGAAATAAAGAAAGGTCATTAAAAGTTATTCGTCACACAACCGCTCGTGTTTTATTTCGCACGAATATCAAAAGAAAATAAAAAGGGTATCTCTCTCTCTCTCTCTCTCGTTTCTACTTTTCTACAGATAAGAAAGCTCGCTCGGTCGCTCGGTTTTTTACGCTCGATCCATCCTGTCCATTATCCTCCTTTTCGTTTCTTTTTCTGCCTTACGCCCCTGGCATCACCGTCCCATCCTTCCATTCTCCCAACTTCTTCTCAGCTAACACTCCTCTCCATTTCCTCTCGACGCTCGTTTACCCTTCCGATAACATACAATCGCAATGTGATAATACGAACACGGCGAAACGATCTTTTTCTTTTCTTTTCTTTTCTTTTTTTTTCTGAATGATGATCGCAATTAGAAGGAAATAATTCGTCTAACAATAAGTTCATAAGCACGTATCATAGACGACTCAGTTGTGGGGTGTGTCATTAAACGGCCGATCGACGAACAATTCGAACGTTATTCCCATTTCGGTGTGTATAATGCAAGAACCGACGTAGTAGACGGTCTGTAGCGGTAAATGCGCTATCAACGTCAAGGCCAATTGGCACTTTGCGTGTCGATTAAACCGACGAGAATAATAATACCGACGATCGACGCGCGTATCGACGTTTATTTTCACCCACTAACGACGTGCCGATTAGTGCCGACTACGTACGACCAATACCGAGTGGACAGGGAAACTACTTTTCATTGAGCATTTATCCTAATAATTGAACAACGTTTAGAAATCAAAAGGACATCGTTCACGTCCCTGATCTTTTTCTACACTTTCTTCTTTCTCCCCATTTCATCACCCCCACCCTTCGCCCTCTTCACGATTATATTCAACGTTATCGTTATTTCTCGATTTCTACAGAATTATTACAAAGTCGAGGCGAATCTTATTAAAAGGGACGGCTTGGTACTGGTAAGAGAAATGGCTGCTGAAGTTAAAAATATGATGGACTTTAAAATGAACGCTGTAATGGTGAGTAAAAGTCAAATAAAATATATAATCAATATATAGATAGATGATATAAATTTCTTCATAATATTTATTCGCAATCCCCGATCTCGCATGGCTCATTTTAATGCTCTTACAATTTATTCGGAGGAATCGACGAACTAGCATGGATAAAGTAATTGACGTCGATACGAATCCTATCACGTTGAAGGGAAGTACCTGACTGGTTGACGAGGCTAGGCTTGGCGCACGTCTCTCCCACCACTTGCACTCCTATTACGCTATACCTACCATTTGCACTTACACTGCGTCGCCGGTTAAACGATATGGTCTATCTCTCTATCTCTCTCATTATCTTACAACGAGCAAAGTACTTTACTTACTTACCAACGAAGAAGATGCCCGAATAATTAAGCCCAAGTATTATCCTGTTCCATTGATCTCTTTTTAATTAATTCCAGGATTATGGTGTGCAAATGATGCTTTCTCTTTCATGTATTACATATATATATACATATATATATATATATATATATATACATATATATATATTAACGTTCTTGAACGATCACGAATGTAGATAAGAAAATCCGTATAGTCGGTTTATCATTGTGTATCAGTGATCTTTAATTATTTTCTCGAATGTCGCAGAGGCTAATGGAAAGTGCCGAACAGGCCGCAGTTTCTGCGCCAAGAGACGGTAACGTGTCACCTAAATATCATTCTTCCCATCGTTCGAATCTTTTTATGGGAGATGGCAAAGGTTCCTCCGATTCTCGTGAAGTATATCTAAGCATGAATCGTCATTTCGATCGGCTGGCAGTCAATGTCAGTTTATCGTCGGTTCTCATGCCAGCTGGAATACAAGAGACAGGTACGTTATCGCGAATAATCAGTATACAAAAGTTTACAAATACAAATTCGGACGACGTTTATTTATACTAAAATAAATCGAAATAAATACTTTGGGAAAGTATGTCGCATCTAGAGTTTCCGTTCGTTCTTTCGAAGCCACTTTAACTTCTCGAGAGAGTATTCCTTACTTCGCAATCCTTTTAACGCCGTTCGAAATGTCATTACAGAAAGCGACGTTGCTGCGGGCATTCAATGGAGCGAATACTTGGATCCTCTTTTCGTCAATAATTACGAAAGCGATCCTTCGTTATCTTGGCAGTACTACGGCGCTACCTCGGGATTTTTAAGACGCTTTCCTGGTAAATGCACGTCCCTCGTTATCTTCGTAATAACGTTGAAATTTTGTCAGACCGACTCGACTGCTAACGAGTTATTAGAATTACCATTTTACTTGAAATCGGAGTTGGTATATTAGTTTTTCTTTTTTTCTTTTTTTTTTCTTTTTTTTCTTTTTTTTTTTCTTTTTCTTTTTTTTCTTTTTTCTTTAGCCATAACGTGGCCACCGATGGAATTTGGCACGAACAAGTCACCGTCAGTTTCCCCAAATCGTGTTTATCGCGACGTGTACGACTTCAGGACTTCTAATTGGTTCGTCGGTGCTGCGAACAGTCCAAAAGATTTGGCAATTTTAATAGACACCATGGGATACGATAGCGAGAGGAATCAACGATTAATAAGCGCCACTACAAAGGCGATATTGGACACGTTAGGTCCCGACGATTACGTGAACGTTTACCGATATGGCGAAACGGCCGAGGAAATCGTACAGTGTTTCAAGGACAGCTTAGCCCAGGCCTCGCCAGAGAACATACACGAGCTCAAGCTCGCAACGAATACATTGAAACGCGAGGAAACGACAAAGAATATATCGGCGGCCTTGAGTACGGCCTTTGAAATACTTCAAAAGTACAACAGAACCAGTCAGGGTAGTCAATGTAATCAGGCGATAATCTTGATAACGACTGACAACGAAGGTCCTCCAAAGGAAGTGATCAAAAGGTATAACTGGCCGCACATGCCAGTCAGATTATTTACTTACCTCGTTGGCGGTGACAAGAGTCCGGAACTCTTTGACATGGCATGCAACAACAAAGGTATAAATCATTTCTCTTATTAAACATATATCTAAGCTGATCGCGTAAATCGATCATTCCAATTTACAGGGTATTATGCGAGAATTACCAAGCCGGAGGAGATTAAAAGTAAAGTTTTCGAATATGTAAAGGTACTCGCCCGACCTATGGTCCTTTATCAGCACGATCATCCTATACACTGGAGTCCGGCTTACATCGGTGGAAAGGTAAAGTATATATCGACGTTGTATTAGCGATACGATATAACGTGTATACGTCGATTTTATTTTTAGAGCGGTAGATACGGCAGGGAAAATCGTGGACAACTGATGACGTCCGTCACTGCTCCGATTTTGGATCGTCGAAATCATACGGTACGTATTAAAATATGATTATTTACTTATCGACAGTTTTATCTTAATACATATTGTTCGATGTATTTCAGTTGAAAAGGGCTAATTTATTGGGCGTCGTTGGTACCGACGTTCCCGTCGAAGAAATTCAAAAACTCGTCCCACCTTCCAAAGTATTTATTATACATATCTTTGCTTATTTCTTAACATTATAAGGATATTTGATCGATTGATCACGTTTTCAGTTGGGAGTCAATGGATACTCCTTTATTGTCGACAATAATGGCCGTGTCTTGTATCATCCGGATCTGCGTCCGCTGGTAAGTAAATCACGTGATAGAGGATATTCTTTTCATCGGATACTTACATACGTTTGTTACAACACTAATGCAGCCAGGAAATGCAGATGTAAGTATAAATAACGGATGAGACGCGCTTCGATCAATTATCTAATTTAACATTCATGTTTGCGATATAGTACGAGGAGACACTGAAACCTACGTATATAAGCGTAGACCTATCGGAAGTCGAACTAGCCGAATACGACGGACCCTCGCACTCTTTGAACAATTCTCTTCTTTTAGATGTAAGTGATAAAAGACGACGAGGAATCCGTTTTATCTATACTATATTGAATCATAAATTAAATTCTTTTCACAGTTGAGGCACGATATGATCGATCAGAAGGAAGGGGAGACCGGCTTTGCTGTGAAAATTCATTACGATGACATGGTAAATTTTGCTTGCTACTCTCGTACTATCGTGTGTGTTTACGTAACGAAAGAGAGTGAGAGAGAGAGAGAGAGAGAGAGAGGGAGAGAGAGAGGGAGAGAGAGAAAGAAAAAGAAAAGTAAATAAAATACTAACCACAAAAAAACAAATGCAAATTTCAGAAAAGAGTGACTATCAGACGACACAATTATTTTTACAAGCCGATCGAGGGTACGCCGTTTTCATTAGGTTTGGCTTTACCCGAGGGGTATGGCATGTTCGAACTCCTTGCCGAACAAGAGATCAAGCACACGATAGTCGATGGTAAATTTGTACTTACCTATATACATCTTATTATTCGGATACTTGTTTGACGTTACCGATTTGGTTCGTTCAAATCTTTTTCAGTGACGGAATACTTTAAAGGTAATAATTGGAAAGTACATCCAGATTGGGTGTACTGTGAATATAATTCGGCATCGGACAAGTTGTTCTCTTCCCCGGAGGAACGCGTTTTGCACTTTTTATCACGCACGCGAAAACCCGGGTGGAAGTGGATGTCCTTGAGACCAAGGAGTCCAAGCTCGCACCATAAACAGGCGAGCAAGCCGGACAAGGACGCTTATTATTGTAAGTGTAATACCAAAGGTATAAGAATTTATTCGAATCAACAACGTGTATTCTGATACCTATTGACTTTTGCTTTCAGGTGATAAGAGATTACTTCAGTCTTTAGTTTTGGACGCATTGGTAACGGATGGGTTTGATAAAAGAAGAAGTTCGATGCACAAAGAAGAGAATCCAAAGTAAGTAAGTCGATCCACGTAAAGGAAGACAAAAAGAGGATTATAGAAAAGCACGTGTGAATCCTTCACATACGCGCAACGAACGTTTAGTAATGTCTCGAGCACCTCACAAAATGCACAAAGCACGCGATTATTGTACTTATTAATTCACGCACCGTTACGAGAATGTCACGAGAGTGTCGAGCTCTTTATTGCAAAGTTTTATTGAAAATTATCCTTGCGTCGCACTCTTAATTCTGCCCGTGACAGGTTGTCTCGCATAATTGCGACGGGGACGGCGGAAGGCACCGTTGGTTGAAAGAAAAACGTGGAAGCGTGATAAAAGTACTGCGTCGGGTGCCAAAAGCGGACAATGGTACACGATGAATACGAAAAGAAAGAGAAAAGGAAAAGGAAAGAAGGGAGAAAAAAAAAATTCAACTTAATTTGCATTACATATAAGTACGGATATTTCGCGTTTCCACGTTTTTCACGTAGTTAGAAAATTATGCACTCTGCGCCAACGTTCGCTCTCTTTCATTTTACAAGACCTTATATTTCATTGCATATATTTTTATTACATTTTATTATTGTGTGTCTCCACCGCTAGCCCTATTGCCATACTGATGGCTCTACTGCACAGGTAATTTGCAAAAATCCATTATGCACAATTATTTGTCTAAATGCGTTCGTCTACGCTGCAACATAATAAGTTCTTAGCTGGTGTATAATTACCTGCTATTGTTCCACCTTTGCGTCGAATTTAACGTCGACGAGCTCTCTATACGACGATCAATATACTATTTCGATTTAAGGGATAAACCTTTGAAAGCTCTTCGATGCAACTTGATATATAGGGTGCATAAAAATGTCTAAAAAGTTGTACTTGATTCTAACAAGTTGTCGACAAAAGGAAAATTACATGGTAAAACGGTGATGCGTACTTCTCTTTTCTTTTTTATACACCCTATGTAATATTATTCGAATATAAAACTAATCGATCAAGACCTAGAGAATTTTCTGACGAGCCTATACGGTCTGAAAAGTAATCAAAAAAAAAAAAAAAAAAAAAAAAGAAAAAGAAAAAAAAAGAAAAAAAAGAAAAAAAAGAAAAGAAAAAAAAGAAAAATCAAGGTATGAGTTTAATATTGTATCGAAGGATCGTCTCAATTAAATTAAATGTGATAAAACCAATTAAATGTGATAAGACGTGTGAGAGGGGGAGGGGTGTTCACAAAATGTGATCGCAACGTGAGATAGATGATTTTTTTTGTTTTTCCTTTTTCTTTTCGTAATTCTCTTATAATACTTCGAATTTGATCAATAAATAATTTTCAATGTGTTCTCAAAAAGGACAATTTCAATATGATCATATAAAATTCTTTTCTAACGCGAAACGTTTGTTTTTACAGCCAAGGGAAAGGTAGATTCGGGGTTACGAGAAGCTTCATCGCAACTAGAAGCGGACTTTTTCGTTGGCACGAACATCAACAGAGCGATGAGACCGCAGAGGAGCCGTACGTAAATGATCGCACGATTTTATTTGCGTCAGATCGGTCAAGAATTACGTCAGTCGAGTATTCCTTTTCAGTTGGTTTCCCGAACAACAAGCAAGAGCTATGGAATCGTCTTGGTACAAACGTGCCGTCGATCAACACTCGATAGAGCCAGAAAGTTTCGTTTTTAGCGTTCCATTCGATGCCGGTACGTGTAAAACGACGAAATCTTTTGACCAACCACCCACACATAAAAATCTCGTTCATCCGATAAGCATAATATTGTTTCACCAGCCGAAAGACCGAATCCTCTGGTTACCGCGACACACGCTATCTTCATTGGAAAAGGACATAAAGCTCCGGCTGCAGTGGTAGGATTGCAATTTCAACATTCCTCATTGGCGTCGCATTTCGTTAACATAACTTCAACGGTAATCATTCAACCTTATTCCGTCGCTTTGATTTTACTTCAATGACAATTTATTTCGCAATTTTAACTCCCACAGTGTACAGGAATGTCTGGCTGCAAAAAAAACTGTGCGTCGGAGGAACTCGACTGTTACATACTCGACAATAGTGGATTTATCGTTATAAGCGAGAGACACGAACATACCGGGAAATTTTTCGGCGAGATAGATGGTACCATAATGGATTCCTTGGTACAAGATAGGATATACAGGTTTATTCATTGTCACTTAATACAAAGTTTCTACTTATGTACTCTCGATAATATCGAATATTATCTATTATTTCAGGAAGGTAACCGTTATCGATTATCAGGGAACGTGCAGCCCTCAAGAAAGTCACCGTTCGTCAGCACCAAGAACGACATCGGCATCTATTTTAAAAGGCACCGCGCTTATCGGCAATTTCATTTGGAATCTTTTTGTGAGCTTCAACGTTCAAGATATTTGGCGTACTGTAGTGGCCTTTGCCAAGGATGCTGCACATTCCATGCAAAACGATGGTAAATTATATTCGTTAGCCCGTTAGTCGATAGATCGATCGATATAAATAAATGCGATCGTGATAGAAAATAACCCGATCTTTCCAGACGATCTGATATTTTCTGACACCGACGTTGAAACCGATCCCAATAACAACGGTGCCGACGAACTAGCTGAACTTCACAATTTGGAGTCGATAGCACCGGCGGAATCAACCGCGGGATCTGTATCAGGAAAAGAACACTTTTCGGAAATACCAGTCGCACCTCCGATACCCGTTTCACCACCGACTACACGTGCCACGTCCGCCCATTTTCCACCGCGCAAATTGAGGTCTTGCGAAAAGAAGACGGATCTTTATATCTTACAGCCTGAAAGACTCAATACCAGCGGCCAAAGTAATCCGCTTAAAGGAAAACTCACGAATTGCCATGTTACAGGATGCGAAAGGTAAGTTATTCCGTGATTGGATGTAATCGCGTATAAATAGGTATGAATCCTTGTAATATGTGACGAATTGACTTTTCGACAGGCCTTTCAGCGTGCAAAAAATACATCACACGAATTTGATTCTCTTGGTGGTAGACACATTGTGTCCCTGTGGTAACAAACAACTCAGCATCGAGCCGATCGAAGCTATGACTGAACCAGGAGCGTGTACAGCGAGAAGAGAACGGCTCTATCGGAGAAGACCGCCAAAGTGTATAAATTATCATCCGGAGGAAATGGAGATAAAGATTTGCGGTGGTGCATCAACGCAATTCAGCCGATCCACCCTGGTCGTGCTTCTGTTAACCATCTTCGTCGTCAGGTTGGCGTGACTCTCCACTCGTTAACGGTGATCCACTCGCAAGCGAAC